>NC_064639.1:1072087370-1072093331 GCF_023864345.2 Schistocerca serialis cubense
TAATACTGCACATGGAAGAAACACTGCAGGACATCGAACCACGCAGGATGCTTAACTACAAGCGCACGAATTGGACACTGTTCAAGAAAACGCTTGATAGTCGCATTCCTGACACACAGCAAATCGATGGGGCTGTGGAGGCTCTCACAACTGCCGCCCAAGACGCAATGACTGACGCCATTCCATTTAAACACCAAAACAAGACTCGACGGCCCTGCCCAGGAGATACTGGGCCTTATCTCAATGAGGAACGGCCGCAAGAGATAGTGGCAGCGTACCATGCGCCCGTTCTATAAACTGCACGTCAACAGACTCCAGGGCATAATACGGGATTAAATACTTTCAGAAACGAGCAATGGGGGACAGAAACTCGCTGGGCTGGATACCACGCGTCCTGGCGTGTGGCAGCTGGCCAGACACTTCACCGGGGAGAAATATTACATTCCCACGTTACAGGGACCAGACGGCCCAGCCTACTCCTCGGCGGAGAAGGCAGAGCTTATGGCCACAACACATGCATCGTCTTATGCAGAATCTGGTTCCTCAGACCTAGTATTCTCACTTGAAATGGACCAGGGGGTTACACGACTTTTAGCCCAGCCGTCGCGCAACGAAATTAGATGTAGTAGCAGAAATGAAATCACATGGGCTATCAAGCACACTAACGCTAGAGAAGCCCCCGGGCCTGATGGCATTCAAAACCGTGTCCTCCAGGAGTTCACGGATAAAGCCGTAGAATACCTCACACACTAAACGAATGCCATCCTGAAACACAAACACTTCCCTGACTTTTGGAAGGCAGCCAAGGTCCTGATCTTCAGGAAGCCAGGGAAAGACCACTCCCTACCACAAAATTACCGACCCATCAGTCTGCTGTGTTGGCTCAGCAATATTGTTGAGAAGTTAATATTAAAACGTATCACTAGGCACTGCATCGCCAATGACACCCTAAGACTGGAGCAATTCGGCTTGCAAACACCACTCGACAACACAACTACTGCTCCGCGTAGTCGAACATATAACACACGGCTACAACTTTGACAAAGCCACAGGGGCCGTGTTCGTGGACATCGAAAAGGCTTTCTACCGTCTCTCGCACAACGGACTCACATGCAAACAAAGCGAAGGTGGTTTCCCGGACGGACTCTTACGTCTCATACACTCATATCTAACGAACAGATGTTTGAACACTAATGTGCAGGATAAACAATCAACACAGATGTATCCAAGCTGGAGTACCCCAAGGAAGCATTCTAGGGCCCATCTTGTTTAACCTGTACACTAATGACTTCCCAGCAACACAAACAACGTTAGCGGTCTACGTGGATGACACCGCCATCCTTGCGCAAGACTGGAAACCGTCGAACATCAATTCACAAATACAGACAGCACTCAGAACAGCTGAGCCTTGGTTGGAGCGATGGCGTATTAAAGTAAACGTCGACAAGGGCGAAGCAGTTCTGTTCACACGCAGACCCAATATACTGCGCAAACATCAACACTGTAGACCAATAACACTACATACACGCCCAATACGTTTCAGAGAGAGAGATACCTTGTAGTCTGGCTGGACCGGAAACTTACATGGGGGACCACGTCGAATTCGTCGCCAACCGAGCGCACGCGAGGCTCGAGCAGCTCTATCCAATGCTCAACAGGGAAAGCACACTGAACAGGAGGGTGTCTAGGTCCATATACATGACACTGATTAGACCTCTGACGACGCACGCAGCTCAGGTCTGGGGATATGCAGCTCCTACACGACTGCGCCGCCTGCAGATCATACAGAACAAGGTGCTACGAATCATTAGCAACGCTCCACGCTACACACGCACCGTGGACCTTCACCATGAATACCGCCATGATACCCTCAAGGAAGTATTCAAAAAACACGCCACACGACTGTACAGGAACTCGAGACACTCGAACAATCCTTTCATCCTCACTCTGGGAAACTACGATCACAACCACAGGTGGAAGCACAAGCGGCCAAAGACACTGCTAGCTAGGGCATAGCCACCTATGGTTAACATACGCAAGCAAGCAACAAACGTCGGCAAGCCTCTGCATGCAAGCAACGCTGACTGGTAACTACCAGCTGCTATTACAGCCGACCAACAGGCCACAGCAGGGACACCAACGAGCTCGCCCACAGACGCACAAACAATACGCCAACAATCCCTCACTGTGCTTCCGGTATATGACCTATTGGACACAAGATCTATAATAAACCTAACTGTTGCAGGTTGCTGACGCTGAACGAGGACTCAGTACCAGCACCCAGCGCCAGCCGCCGAGCAGCACAACCGCACAACGTCAAGGTATCGACATGCATGATACCTACTACTAACAAAGCCTATCCTTGTACGACCTATCGCAGGCAGCAAAACAACCGCTACTGCTCTTACCACCCGAACTTACTATTGCAGAGGTTTTTTCCCTTGGCTCTCGCCTTGGCACTTTTTCCTCTGCCCTTCAAACCGCTACCCTTCGTTGGATTTCGACCCAATCTATCTCCAGATGAGCGCGTATTAACGGTAAACCCTAACCAGACGCACGCAAACATTGCAGTACCCACATCCTGCGACACCTCACTCTAGTGAAAACTAACCCTTATGCAGAGATGGCAGTAGACCTATTGTGATGGCCATCATGCCGGTGTGGGCGTGGAGGGGCTCCACCACTTGTTAAAAAAACTAGCATTAATGAACGGCACCCATTGTCAAACAACTTTGTGGCTACTCAGCAAATACAACCGAGGTGACATTTTATCTGGTTTCCGAGAGATAGTTTGAATGACAACGTCACAACTGTGCCAGCAGCCATATTGCAACTGAACAGGCACTAGCGCGACAAAAGCTGACTAAAACAAGCAAGCTGCGGTTAGCTGCGTATCGAAACCTGTAAGCTTTTCCTGCTGTGAACACAGGATGCAAAGCGAGATAAGCGGCCAACCTAGAAACAAACCCACCAACATTTTTTTTTTTCAAAAGTAACACAAATTAACACCGTTAACAAAATACGCCTTATGTGTGTATGTTCAAGCAAAACGAAGAGGACTAAGAAAGGTTCACGAAAAACAGACAGGAGTATCGTTTCTTGCACCCAGCTATAACAGCACCAGAACTGAAGCCTAACACACACACACGCTGGCGAACTTACGTTTGCCACAACCAATAAAGTAAGGAAAAGAAACTATGGAAATACTGTAGTCTGACGGTGGCCAACGCCGTACCCCAACAAAATAGACATGCTGACCTGTGGTCGATACTGAAGTACTACAAATACACGATGGACGTGATGAAGCTCGCACTAGATAGCAGTAGGTAACAACGCAACCAGATGCGTACACTTTCCTTGATTGTATCCCCATAGTAAACCAAATTACGACATGTTCACGAAGCATGCGCCAGACTGTACACTTGCTCGAACACGTCCTTCACGAAACATGTACTCCGGTAACCCCTCCAGACGCCAGCTACCGAGGGTTAATTCTAGCAACAGTGAGGCAGCCGGTCTTTACTACGGCAACGACATTCTCCCATAGTCGTCAGATTGTACACATTAAGGGCAGAGAGAATCTTTTTCAACTCCACAATGACGCGAAAATTTCACTGACGAGCACTAGTCTCACCAATACGCTCGTATTAGTGTGTTTTAGTTGATCACGGCGATATTTCCGTCGCATTCCGCAAACACGAGAATATCACAAGACAATTCGTACTGCTAACTGTGAGACACACGAATAATAACTGACTCTCCAATCTATTTGCGTGCGAAGAAAAACCGAAACGTAACGGTCCCGAATCAGCAACCACACAACTGCGGAACCATTCGTAAAGCGCCCCGAGCCAGTTTCCTAATACGTGATACCATTTTGAACAGGATCACACAAAAAAGTCACTGCGATACCACGCTGGCATGTTGCCTCCTGTAACAGCAGCTAGTCGAATGAAACCTATCATGCCAACACAATCATTGTGCAACTGAGTAATGATCGCACCGAACTACTGAGTAAAATAAACGCTTTTGACTCTTAGGAGAATACTTAACGGGATGCAGCTCCACTAGACTCCACATGGGGGCGAGATGGTGATGCCTCACAACAGCATCAACGTTCTACGAGGCCGACTCTGCCCTACTGCACACCAGGAGAAACAAGACTGCGCTCATGGCCTCTGCAAGACTCAGATCGTAGAAACAGCCGCCAGAGAGCGTCAATTTAACGGACAGCGCCGCGGGCGGTCGGTGGCGGAAATTTATAAACCTCTGAAGGCGGGACCAGTCAGATCGAAGTGCAGGCGGAAGACTTAACTGAAATACAATTCGCACCAATGTCGACCATTTTTACCACAGTAGTTGATCCCGGCAGTGTCAGGGCCGAAGAAAAAAAGAAAAAGAACTGTTCAGGACTCAGATCAACTTGCGATACTAAGCATAACTGACAGTTCCTGATTGGGCTATTTTGGATATTGAATTTAAGGAATGCGTCTCCGACCGGAATCTACTGTGATGCGGTTCTGTGGGAGATGCTGATTTTGTGTATGATTTCTTACCTTAAAGGAGGAAAATGCAGATAAAGTAATAAATGAAGGCCATATCACTCTGATGTGAAAATCATCAAACCACTACTATCGATATTACTGTTGTACGATCTAAAAAGAAACTAACCCGAATTTAGAAACTAGCCCGAATTTGGAAACTAGCCCGAATTTGGAAACTAGCCCGAATTTGGAAACTAGCCCGAATTTGGAAACTAGCCCGAATTTGGAAACTAGCCCGAATTTGGAAACTAGCCCGAATTTAGAAACTAGCCCGAATTTAGAAACTAGCCCGAATTTAGAAACTAGCCCGAATTTAGAAACTAGCCCGAATTTAGAAACTAGCCCGAATTTAGAAACTAGCCCGAATTTAGAAACTAGCCCGAATTTAGAAACTAGCCCGAATTTAGAAACTAGCCCGAATTTAGAAACTAGCCCGAATTTAGAAACTAGCCCGAATTTAGAAACTAGCCCGAATTTAGAAACTAGCCCGAATTTAGAAACTAGCCCGAATTTAGAAACTAGCCCGAATTTAGAAACTAGCCCGAATTTAGAAACTAGCCCGAATTTAGAAACTAGCCCGAATTTAGAAACTAGCCCGAATTTAGAAACTAGCCCGAATTTAGAAACTAGCCCGAATTTAGAAACTAGCCCGAATTTAGAAACTAGCCCGAATTTAGAAACTAGCCCGAATTTAGAAACTAGCCCGAATTTAGAAACTAGCCCGAATTTAGAAACTAGCCCGAATTTAGAAACTAGCCCGAATTTAGAAACTAGCCCGAATTTAGAAACTAGCCCGAATTTAGAAACTAGCCCGAATTTAGAAACTAGCCCGAATTTAGAAACTAGCCCGAATTTAGAAACTAGCCCGAATTTAGAAACTAGCCCGAATTTAGAAACTAGCCCGAATTTAGAAACTAGCCCGAATTTAGAAACTAGCCCGAATTTAGAAACTAGCCCGAATTTAGAAACTAGCCCGAATTTAGAAACTAGCCCGAATTTAGAAACTAGCCCGAATTTAGAAACTAGCCCGAATTTAGAAACTAGCCCGAATTTAGAAACTAGCCCGAATTTAGAAACTAGCCCGAATTTAGAAACTAGCCCGATTTTAGAAACTAGCCCGATTTTAGAAACTAGCCCGATTTTAGAAACTAGCCCGATTTTAGAAACTAGCCCGATTTTAGAAACTAGCCCGATTTTAGAAACTAGCCCGATTTTAGAAACTAGCCCGATTTTAGAAACTAGCCCGATTTTAGAAACTAGCCCGATTTTAGAAACTAGCCCGATTTTAGAAACTAGCCCGATTTTAGAAACTAGCCCGATTTTAGAAACTAGCCCGATTTTAGAAACTAGCCCGATTTTAGAAACTAGCCCGATTTTAGAAACTAGCCCGATTTTAGAAACTAGCCCGATTTTAGAA